>NC_056741.1:833608775-833643775 GCF_019279795.1 Protopterus annectens | reverse complement strand
CTGATGTAGGTGCCAGGGTGGCACTGCTGTCAGACTGCACAGGAGTGGGTACCAGTGCTGGCATGGACAGTCTGGTGCAATAAGGATTGTCCTTGGCCTGTCCTGTTTGATCTTGAGGAGTACTTTTGGAAGGAGGGCCAGAGGGGGAAAGGCATAGGTTTTCCCATGTGAAGGATAGTGCATCCACTTTCAAGCTTGGCTGTGGGGAATTCTGGTGCAAAATTTGTTTAGTTGATGGTTTTGGAAGGATGCAAAGAGGCCCACCTCTGGTGTCCCCCCACCTGTGTATTAGAAGTTTGAATGAGTTTGGTTCCAGTTTCCACTCGTGTGGGTCCATTAGATTTCTGCTTAAGTCATCTGCCAGTGAATTCTGTTTGCCTGGCAGGAATTGAGCTTGCAGGTGCACTTGGTTGCTTAAGGCTGTGTTCCACAGAGCCATGGCTAACCTGCAGAGTGGGTAGGAGCGAGTTCCCCCCTGCTTGTTTATGTACCGCATAACTGTGATGTTGTCTGTCTTCATCAGGAGTTGTCCTGGCAGGATAGAATATTTCAAGGCTGTCAGTGCATTCTGTACAGCTAACATTTCTTTTTGATTGATATGCAGGTGAATTTGTCCTGGGCTCCATTTACCTTTAATGCATTTGCCTGCCATGTGAGCCCCCCATGCATAGTCTGATGCTTCTGTTGTCAAGAGTTTGGACGGCAGGGGGTTGTGAGAAAGGGAGCCCCTTGTTGTGATTGCAAGCCTCTGCCCACCAAAGGAACTCTGTCTTTAGGCAAAGAATGATAGGAATCACTGTTTCCAGGTACTGGGAATGTTGACACCAGAGGCTATTTAAGTACCATTGAAGTTTCCTCATATGCAGTCTTCCATATGGAATCAGTAGACTACATGAGGCCATGAAGTATTTTTTTTTCAGATAGCTGGGTTTGGGTGGCCAGTAGTTTGAAATAAGTTGTCAAATAAACCTGCTTTTCTGGAGTGAAGAATGCCATCTGGGAAGTTGTCTTCAAGACTGCACCCAGGAATACGATCTTTGGTCTGAGCACCAGATGTGATTTATTTTCATTGATGGTATACCCCAGAGATGTTAGGAGTCTCTGCAAATGTCAAGTGCTGAAGTAGCAATTCCTGACTGTCTGCCTGAATCAGGCAATCATCTAAGTATGGGTAAATTTGAATATTTCTCTGCATGCAGTAAGCAATGGCTGGAGCGAGGCACTTTGTGAATACCCTGGGTGCAGTAGATAAGCAAAAGGGAAGTGCAGAGAACCGATGGTGCATACAGCCTGCCCTGAAGCGTAGATATTTCCTGCAAGATTCCCTTATGGGGGTGTGCAGATGAGCTTCTTTTAAGTCTACGGTGACTAGCCAGGAGTGCTTGGCTGGCATAGGAAGGAGTTGCTGGAGTGTAAGCATTTTGAATTTTGGTACCACCAGGAAGGTGTTTAGGGCTGACAGATCCAGAATAGGGTGCCAAGAGTTCTCTTTCCTGGGCATCAGAAACAGCCTGGAGTAGAAACCCTGTCCCCTTTGCTCTGTTGGCACAGGTTGAATAGCCCTGATACTGAGAAGAGAAAGTACTTGCTTTTGGGTCTCTGTCCACTGGTTTGGAGGAAGGTCTGGCAATCCACTTGGGGTAGGCAGACAGTGGAAATAGAATCTGTATCCCTGTGATATAATGTTTAAGACCCATCTGTCGTGGATAATATACTCCCAGTTTTTTGCATGCAGGTCGAGTTTTGCTCCTAGGCTTGCATGTACTTGGGCATGGCTGGGAAGGATTAAGGACAAGTCATTGTGAACTTTTTCCACAGGGGGGTGGCTTACCACTCCCAGTTTTTGAGGAAGGAGCACTGCATTGTTTAGATTTATGCATACCATGAGACTGTAGTCTTTGTGGTCTGTTGCCCCCGGGTTTGGGCTGAGAAGGTCTGGAAGGGACTGGAAAGGACCAGTTTTTTGAAGGCCAATGCCTACTGAATTTAGATGGCTGTACCTTTAAGAAATCTAACAGTTTGCATGGATTTAGCTTTTTCCTCTATCTTTTTAAGAACTTCTTCTGCTTTAGAGCCAAACAATCATTCTTGGTTTAATGGAGCATCAAGTAATTTTGCCTTGACATGGTCTGGCAAGATTTGTTCCTTCAGCCAAGCATGCCTTCTCAGAAATGACCCAGTGACAGCAGCCCTGCAAGATGCTTCTAAGGCATCAAAACCACAGTGCAAAGTAAGTTTACTAACTTGGTTTGCAGAATGCATTAAGTCTTGTAAGTCCTTATTTTCTGCACAATCAGGAATCAACATTTTTTGTTTAATTAGATCAATAACATGCTGCTGGTACTTCAACATGTGAAACTGGCAATTTAAATCCCTGATGGCAAGAGTTGCAGAGGTATATACCTTCTTATCCCATCTGTCTAGAGCCCTAGAATCCCTGTCCGAAGGTGTAGGGTTTTTGGCTGTAGAAGCCTTAATATCTTTAGGTCCCTGGGAAATGGTCTCTGGATCCACAGTGGGATTTTTAAAGAGAAATTTGTGAGAGTGATATCTATCAGGCTTTCTAGGAGCAGGTGGTAAAGTATCAGTTGTAAGGCTGGATTCCATGAAGACATCATCTACAATATCCAGGACAGGGGGAATAGCTAGAGGCCTATACTGAGGCAAGTCTAAAAATTCCCCGCGTCTCTTTTTGGAGTGTGGGTAGCCTTGGCATTCCCAGTGGAAATGCTCTCTTAGGGTATGCAAGGTTTCACCGAAAAAAAGGTCTTCTGGGGGGAGGCTGAGGGAATTGAATCTTCTGCATCAGAGTCCTCATAGATACATAAGCGTATGTCCAGGTAATCACAGGGGTCAGAGTCATCAGACTCATGGTCTGAAGAATCAGAAGGAAAATCCATTCTCTGTCTTTTAGAGGGGGAAGGCTGGTTTCCCCTAATTAAAGTAATAAGGTCTTCAGCCATTCTAAGCATTTGTTTCTGTGGGATGGGAGCTTGAGAATGTGCTTTGGTTGTTTGTTTCTTAGGCGTAGTACGAACTCTGGGCTTGAGAAATTCGGTAGATTTAATCATTAACGAAGTAGTCTGTTTGATACTAACATCGGAAGGTCTGAATACACCCTCAGAAGTCGGTGCCTGCACAGTGGCTCCAGACCAATCCAAGGTAGACAGCCGCAGGTTCCATAGTCGAAGAAGCATCTTGCGGCATACCTGACTCCAAATGGGTCTCAGTAGAGGCCTGCGAATCTGTAGAAGCGGGTAACAGGGGCTGCGAAAGCGCCTCACTGAGTACCGGCGGACTGGCGACTAGCTTAACGGAAGCGTCATCGGTAGTTTTGTACCTATGCGGTTTGTCTCGGTCTTTATCTTTGTGTTTTTCCAGAAGATCAGTAGTCGGATGGCTTACCAAAGCCATTTTGGAATACGGAGAACGAGAGCAAAAGAATTTAGAGTCAAAAATAGCCCAATGACGAATAGTTCGGGCATTGAACAAGGCACAAAACCGACAGCGAGGGAAGTCGTGGTCTGGGCCTAAACAGGTGACGCAGTAAGAATGAAAATCTCTGTGAGGTATTTGCTTTCCACAGGCAAGACAATTGTTAACTTTTTCTGACATCGGTTAGAGCAAGAAAAAAGAATCCCCAGCGGGTACTTAGTTTTAGAAGACTTCAGGTTTGAAACTCAAAAAACGAAAATTTCAGGTAACTGCCGACTGGCACTTGCGAAGTGCTTCCGCTTCGAGGCTCCCGCACGGCAAGAAAAGCTGATGTAATGGTGTCAGCTGCATGTTTTATACCCCTGATGACCTGACGTCATGAATGAAGCAACAGCATCTGACGCAGAAATCCCAAGACTCTGGTTTTCAGGCCGACTAAGAGCTACCTGCAGGCAGACAACCGAAGTGTGATTACTGCAACAGTGAAACACAAAGAACATCTGCATTTGATCGAATGTGAAACTGCTCAATCCGCCGTTGTGGTGGTACGCTATTTTACTTGTGGTTTACTGTGTCTTTAAGGTGCAGTGTTGGTCTGGGATACAGAGATGGCTGCTGATGTTTGGTTATAATTGGAGATTAAGTGTTTTTTGGTTAAGGGTTTTGGGTAGGGATTTTGTATTTGAGTGTTTTGGGAAGTTTTAAGTGTAGGTTAGGGTAGGTAGGTAAGACTGAGTGCTAAGTGTTGAAAACGGTGATGCTTGTACATATGTAATATGTTTGTGCAATGGAAGTGTAGAGTGTGTAGCAGTGGGTTTGATGTCCTATTCTTTTTAGTGTGATCTCAGAGTTTGTATATATAAGTAGCGGGGGTGTGGGGGGGTGCAGCCCCCACAAGGGAGTTGTACATAGATTAGGTGGGTTGGGTTTGGTGTGTGTGCTGGTTTGTTGTAGTGTGGGGAGGAAGGTGTTGTATGTGTATTTGTTTGTATGGTGGAGGGTGTGTTTAAACACAGAGTGTCACATACTGAAAATTCAATATTATGAAGTTTCAGTATTGTGATGTTCATTTTTTTGAGGTTTCGATCTATTGTACTTTAGACACTTTCATCTAGAGATACTGAAATAAACTTTTATGTATATATATATATATATATATATATATATATATATATATATATATATCTACACAGTGGACATAAAAAAGTTTACACACCCCTGTTAAAATGACAGAGTTTTGTGACATAAATAAAATAAGACCACAATAAATCATTTCAAAACTTTACCCACCTTTAATATGACCTATAACCTGTACAATTCAATTGGAAAACAAATCTGTTAGGGGAAAAAATATAAAAAATAAAAACGTACATTAAGCTGGTTGGATAAGTGGGCACACCCTTAAACTAATACTTTGTTGAAGCACCTTTATTTATAATATATAATAATAATAATTATATGTTGATTCTATTTGCAATATATGTTAACGTGTTATTTTTTATGTCTATGTGATATATTTTGATATTATTATAACTCAGCTTACTTTGTATGTATTTACTGTGGAGCTTTTCTCCCCTTGTCTCCATTAAAAAGGGCTCTGTCCCAGTTGGACTAACTCGGTCAATAAATGTCAAATAAATAAATAAATAAGAACTAAGCCAACACTGTAACGGAGAAAGGTAATTTTCCAAAATGGATGACTGCATATAGGGATACAGAACGTAGGTAAGAGGAGGCTGGAATTTACTGCAGAAAATTAACAAAAGAGCTACGACTTTGGGAGCAAATAACTAGAGAAGGAAATGCAATAGAGTGAGATGAGGCTAAGAAGAAGTTTAGACTACAGGTTACAGACTACTGTCCTACACGGACTGATAGAGTATAGGCAAATTACACAGAACTGAATGCAATTTGTGGGAACAATACATGCAGAAAAGTGCTCAAGAGAAGAAATGGAATTTAAGGGAAGACAGGAATTGAGAATGCATTTAATGCTGGAGTGAATGAAAATTGTTAGAATGTACACTGCATGAAAATAACACAACGTGCACGCTTTGTTTTCTATTACTGAACATGTACCCATGTCCCTTTTTAATGTCACGTGCAACAAATATGTTAAAAAAATCAGTATGTGATTGTATAATATGTAGCAAGCCTTTTAATGCAGCTATCAATATTAAGCTTTTGTAAACATGAAACCAAGATTAAACTACAGCTATAGACACCTGTGTGTGCTATACAACATTGTAACTAAGATATGGAAGGTAGTGTAAGAACTTAACTGATATGTCAGCAATCTCAACACAAGAAAAAAAACATGTTTGTGTTAAAAGTCTATGAAAATGAATGATTTACCTTTACTAGATGGAAACGTAAAATTATAAAGACACAAGAATGTTCACGTTAAGCTAGAAGCACAAAGTTCAGTTTATGACTGTACAATTGTATAATGAAATGTTTAACAAAGTTGCTGATACTGCTGGGATGTTCACTGTAAACTACAATCACAAAGTTCAGAATGTGTGAGTGTACCACGTATAATAGGGACATTAGAAACAGTTACCAGTTTAATAATAAAAGATATACTAATACAGAAGAAATTATGAACATTTTTGAATCAATATTCTCTCAAATGTATGGTGAGCATCAGGAATTAAATACAAATAAGACTATTAGTGATTTTCTTCAGAAGATTATCTTTCCGAGAATTGGGGATGAATATCAGGTGGACTTAATTAAGCCAATTTCCTCTGAGGAGATAAGAGATATAATTAATAATCTGAAACCACATAAAGCTCCAGGACCAGATGGTCTAACTGCAGAGTTCTATAAAACTTTTGGTGATATTTTAAGTAAAATACTTCATTATATATTTAACTACATAATTAATAATAAAATTAATGACCTTCATTTTAATGCTTCAAAAACAATTCTCATACCCAAAGAAAAGGCAGATCTTCAAAATCCAGACAATTATAGGCCCATTTCACTTTTAAATAGACATGAAAATTATGACCTCTATTTTAGCTAATAGATTGAAAAAGGTAATACATTTAATAATATCTAATGAACAAGCCAGCTTCATGAATGGTAGACAAACAACTGATAATACCCTATCTCTTCAAACATTAATTTCTTATGCCAAAGAAATCTGAATATTTATGCACTTATAATTGATGCACAGAAAGCATTTGATAGAGTTAATCTAAAATTCTTATTTGATATTTTAACATACTTTAATATAACTCAAGACTTTATTCTAACATTAAAAAAACTTTATAATAACCCTTATACAACTCTATATATCAATAAGAATTTTTCTAAAAGAATACAAATTAAAAATGGAACACGTCAGGGTTGTCCACTATCTCCTATGTTATTCAATTTATATTTAGAACCATTATTTTTACATATAAAGCAAAATATATATCATAATGCTCCAATAATTTATGGTACCAAGATATCCATGGCTGCTTTTGCTGATGATCTAAATATTTATTGTACGACAGCTATATCAGATACTAAGAAAATCTTGAAAGCAGTGGAAGAATTTGCAGAGATTTCCAATTATAAAATAAATCTTAGAAAAAGTAATTTATTTCCACTAAAACACCTAAACCCTTTTCGCTTTTACCACTTGTAGGTCAACTAAAATCGGAAGAAAAAATAAAGTATTTGGGTATTGTCTTTTCCACAAATAATACAGATTTCCTAATGAATAACGTTAAGTTGACCTGGAATCATATATTGTCTGATCTAAAAAGATGGAATAATTTGAAATTACCAACAATGGCCAAAGTCTCAATCATTAAAATGAGCATTACTCCTAAAATGTTATATATCTTTCGAGCGTCTCAAGTCTCAATTTCCAAGAAATTTTTTCAACAAATTCACACAGAATTAGCTAAATTTGTATGGGAGCCTAAGAAAACCAGAACAGCTTATGAGAAATTGATGATTCCGAAGGTTAAGGGAGGTTTAGATTTATCTAACTTTGAGTTATATTATTTAATAATAAACTCTAATAGAATTCTAAGAGTGGCTAATTATGACATATCTAATTATAAATGGTCACCTAATTGGTTAATTCTGAACTATAAACATGTTGTTAAGTTGGGAATGAATTCTAAGGCATTACCCTTTTTAAAGAAAGAGGATTTTAAATTATATGCCTTGATGGAACACATTAGAACATATATAATATCGGTACAAAATCTGTTTCAATCTTTGGATCTTTTACAATATATGATGACTCTTCAACCTTTTCATAAGAATCCGAACCTGAAAATCAATAATCAATTGATAGACCTTAAAAGATTTCCACAAATAACTAATGTAACTATACTGGATCTATACCCTTATATTGGTATATCAGTACATGATATATTAAAAGAGATGAACCTTCCTAAATCTTATTTAATTATAATTCGACAATTAAAGGATCTTTCCATAAATTATTTTAAGGACTTTGGAATTAAAGAAGATTTGACCAAATGTTTAAGTTTATGGCAAACTCTGATGCAAGATTTTAAATATATAACATCTACATACAACTTAATAAAAGAATTGAAATACAAGAATCAAATACTCTTATAAATTACTGGAAGGAGAAAATACCATTGATTGAGGACAATAAAATATTAAAAGCTATTAACCTAACCTTAAAAGCAGTATCTCTCCAAAAATTGTTATTTACGCAACTGATGATTTTTAATAATGCCTATTATACTCGTCTTAGAATACATAAATTTGACTCTAAAAATTCACCTAAATGTCCATATTGCACTGATCAAACGGCGGATCTTTTACACATGTTCTGGAGCTGTAAATGTATATTTAAACTTTGGAATTCTTTAAAAATTCAATTACAAAAAATGGGTTATCAACAATCTACACTTTCCTGGGAATTTATGATTCTACATATCCCGCCAAACGATTTGGATAAATCCCAATTGATAATACTTACAAATATTTTTTTATTAATGAAGTTATACATAACTACAAACTGGTTGAATCCAGTGCAGACTTCATGTGAAAATTTTAAAAGTGTAGCAATAAAACATATTTTAGCACATAAATTATTAATTAAGGATCACAAGGAAAACATAAATAATCCAAAAATTTGGGAGAAAATCTTTAATATTGTATTGGCATAATGATTAAATTATATTGTTCCTCGGGGTGTACATATTAAAGTTGGAAACGTTATCAATAACCTGTATACTGATACTAGATCTTTTAATACCTTGTCAAGAATTTTATCTTAATGTATAAAGATTTTAGTTATCTGTTGGAAGCATTCATGTAGATAATGTATATATAGTGTAGTAGTGTGATTATAGGTTTACTTTTGATATTGCTGTATTTTATTTTGTGTAGTGGATTATTGTATTAACAACTGAAAATAATAAAGATTTATTAATGAAAAAAAAAAAAAATCCTTAAAAAAAAAAAAAAAAGAAACCGTTACCAGTATTGTTAAATATGAATGTTAGCTTTAACTATAGATATATAGACGTAATACCCTGTGTTTTTTTTTTTTTTAATAAAACTTGGTGGAGGGATAAGTTTATAAACCAGTGCATTCCAAATCTCTAGAATAAACCTCTCCTGCTTGTTAAGCAGTGTAACTCACTATCTTCCTTTAATCATAAACTAGATAACTGAATGGCTATCATTAAATTTACTACAGGATTGAGCAGTATGGCACTTCCGTTGAAACAAGAAGCTGCCAGAGGGAAGGTACTGACAAAGCAAAAATAGGCATAAGACTAGAACATCTATGAATCTTTACCAGAAAGGCTCATCCAGACTCTGCTACACTTTGCTGTGAAGGAAAGGTTAGTTTGCTTTTATTTTTTGTATTACTGTATTGCCTTTCTATATTTTGAATACTGTAGTTTGTTTCCTTTACCTTGTGTTTTGCTTGCATTCTGTTTTAACAGCATATTAAAACTTCAAAAGAGACCACAGCTCTCTCTATTCTGAGTCAGGCAGAATTTTCCCGCCCATTTAAGTTGTCTTGTTAAATACCACTGTCTTTCTAGTTGCCCGCCTCTTATGTTAATCTGACCATATATCTCATTTCTCTCTACTTTCACTGGCTTATGTGAGTAATCACAAAATCATCATTTTTGAAATCCCACCCCTTCAATTATTTAAATTTATTGGCCATCCTACAGTATTTCATAGTACCAAAATACAAAAGTGACCACCCCTTTCAATCCATCTTGCTGTTTTAAAAATAGTAACTCTCCACTAAACCTTAACTTTTTAAACAGGTAAAACTCAAGTTACCTACTTTCACATCTAACTTCTCTAGTGCACACTGCAGAGTGCATTCTTTTCAATCTTACCTTTAAGCATCCCTGTGACTAGCACTTTCTCTAATACCTGCTGGAAAGCACTAGGAAGCCTTAAACTCATACAAACACTGAACTCTCCTTGTTAACAAGGAGAAATTAATAGTAGGCACTAAACAGCCTATAATTGCAAAGTACCTTGCTAAGGAAACAGCTCCTATACTTTACAAAGAAAAAAAAAAAAAAAAGCACCAAACAAGGCATGTCCAAGGGTCAGCTTCCGGTGATTTCTCCTGTCCACCTGGTGAATCTGGGCATACTGGGGCAATGCAGCAATTGCCTCATGTACACAGACAACCCTCTCCTCCTACCACCCAACACTACAACCTGTGAGAGATGCACTTACATAGCCAAAATGGAAGCAAAGCTCTCTCCACCCAAGATTGTGCTAAACAGTCAAGAGGAGAAGGTTAACACCCACACTACACCTCAAGCAACACATAGCCCTTCTAAACCCGCACCACCAACACCCACATATAGCAACACTAAATCCACATATGCAGAGGCCCTTAACTGTAACCTGCCCAAGCAACAAAGACCTCTGAAGCTGAAACGCAAATAAACACCAATCACAACCAATGTGTCACACAGTTCACAACACCAGTGTGCCACCCAGCAACAGCCCCTAAGGCAAGACAATGTACCTAACACTTTAGTCATAGGTGACTCTATAGTCCGGCACACTGATGTCCCCCTCACCAGGTTGAATAAGGAGAAAATTACAGGCAGCTGCCTGTCAGGTGCCAGGATCCGCCACATAACACATGCACTCAAGTCACTCCACAACAAGTACAAATATGACTCTGTCATTGTCCATGTTGGAGTGAATGACTTGAGACGTACCTCCCTGGACTACATGAAAAGAGACATGGAAGAGCTCTCGGATCATGTGGCCCAGGCAGGTATGACCCTAGCCCTGAGTAGCATCCTGCCTTCGCCCAGAATTATACCACAATATAAGGATAAAATGATTGACCAACAATTGGCTAAGCTTATGGTGTCATTCAAAGGGGATCCAGTATCTGTCTGCCTGGGATGACATGATTGACAGACCACGATGCTTTGCTGGAGATGGTCTGCACCTGTCGCCTCTGGGATTCAGGTTACTGGCTAAAGCTCTTGCCACCCCTATAGTGCCTTTTTTAGGCAAACTTCAAAGGACAAAACCACCACCGTAACAGGTACAAGCATGCAAAATCTGAAGGTAATGCTACTCAATGCTAGAAGTCTAAACCTCAAAATGCACTCTCTCGAGGCACTCCTAAAAATGGAGAACATCGATATCTGTGCAGTAACTGAGACCTGGTTCAAGGCTCCAGAGAGCACCCCTGCAGTACCAGGCTACAACACTTACCACACTTTTCGGCCACCAAACCAGGACCGAAACACTAAAGGTAGAGGAGTATCAATATTCACCAAGGATATTCACACCACCAGGCTAGTTGGCCAACACAATGCGTCTGAAATTCTCCAGGTGCAACTAACACTAGGTAAGACTGCAATCCAAATTGTAGCTTGCTACAGATCCCCCACCATACCCCAAGATTCTCACTACACCTTTCTAAACATACTGGAAAATATTAAGATAGAACCAAACACCCTAATACTGGGTGATTTTAACTACCCTGCCATTAACTGGGAAAACTACTCATGTCCCAACACCTTTAGCATAGCGGTTCTTGGAATTCATAAATTCCAATGCCCTGGATCAACTAATCCATAGTCCCACCAGGGGCTCCAATATCCTAGACCTGGTCATTACCAACATGGGAAATCAATGCTCCATACCTATGGTCACCCCTCGTTAGTCAGGTTTGACCATAAGCTAATCACCCTCAACATCCACATCCCCCCCCCACCCCCAGTAAAGAAACCACCATAAAAACTTCTCCAAAGCCAACTTCATGCTACTCAAGTCAGAAGTGACAAACTTCATGACACTCATGCAGGCGGAACTGAAAGTTCAACTGCAGAATCCTACACTAAGGCACTGTCTGAGCACATCCACTCATGCATGAATTGTGCCATCCCAAATAGAACCAAAATGCTCTCATCCAAAAAGGAAGCCAATCTGGTGGTCCCCTGCCATAAACAAACTTTACAACAAAAGGAAGAAACTTTTGCAGAAAAGAGGAAAATCCCAGGATGCAGAAAACTCCCTTACTAGCCTCAGTAAGAAACTGAGATGCCTCATAAAATCCTCCAAAGCTAGTTCACGAAAATAAGATTGCCAAAGATTCCAAAGACAACCACAAAGCATTCTATAACTATGTCAAGAATCTAAATGGCAATGCTCAGATCTGCTCTGAGCTAAAACAGAATGGCATTAAATATACTGATCCGAAGGATATTGCCAATATCCTGGCAGATCGATTCAGTGCCAACTTCACCCCCTCTCACCCCTGAATGGCCCATCTCAATACCGGAAGATTGCCAAATTCCAGTAATAACGGCCACACAGGTACAAAACGCACTCTCTAAAGCCAAGAATACAGCATCCATGGGACCAGATGACATCCCGGGCTGTGTACTACATGAACTACAATATGAACTGGCACCTCACCTAAGTGTCATGTTTAATCATAGCCTCACCTCAGGTTTCGTGCCCACTGAGTGGCGCAGAGCTACAGTTATCCCAATCCACAAGGGGATCCACCTTGGATCCCGGAAACTACTGTCCCATCAGTCTGACAAGCCTTATCTGCAAGGCCATGGAGCGTATTATCATGGAACTTATAAACAAAGACATTGGCAACCTTCAAACACTGGACCCCACCCAGTTTGGGTTTGTGAAGGGCCGATCTTGTCTCCTGAACCTGATTGACTTCTTTGAATCAGTCTCCAGAGCCATGGACAAGGGTAAGGTGGTCCACACAGCCTATCTAGACCTTGTCAAGGCCTTTGACACCATCCCCACTCTGGAATCATAGATAAACTTACTAAGTTGGGCATTAATCCCTATGTCACCCAATGGATTGCTAAATGGCTTACTGATAGAACCCACACTGTAAAAGTAGCCGACTCCAAATCCAGCTCCAGACAAGTGACAAGTGGAGTACCTCAGGGTTCAGTCCTGGGGCGCTCTTATTTGGCATCTACTTCTCTGAAGTACAGGTCAACACTAAGGGACTCTGGCTAACAAAGTTTGCAGATGACTGCAAACTGGGAGCCATTATTGAATCCCCAAATGATGTGGATACTCTACAAAAGGGCCTTACAGAAACAGATGCTTGGTGCCAGAGCCATGGGCTCAAGCTCAATGCCAAGAAATGTATTGTTATCCCTTTGGGAAAAACATGTAT
This sequence comes from Protopterus annectens, assembly GCF_019279795.1. Lineage (NCBI taxonomy): Eukaryota > Metazoa > Chordata > Ceratodontiformes > Protopteridae > Protopterus > Protopterus annectens. The sequence continues at coordinate 833,630,676 of NC_056741.1, read as the reverse complement.
CCATGAATTACCATATAGGTGGCAGTACACTAAACACAGAAAGTGTGATAAGAGACTTAGGGACACAGGTGGACAGTGGTCTCACCTTCGATAACCACATCGCCACAACAGTCAGGAAATCCTTCTATGTGGCACACCTCATCACGAAGGGCTTTTCATCCAGAAAAAAGGAGGTCATTGTCCCACTGTACTCATCCCTCATTAGACCCATTATAGAATACAACCCCATTTGATATGTACCTCTCAAGACATCTGCAACAACTGGAAAGGCCTCAGAAATACCTCACTAAAAGAATCACAGGCCTAAAGCAGATGCCCTACTCTGACCGCCTTAAAAAACTCCAGCTATACTCTGTCGCATATCGTCTACTCAGAGGCGATCTCTGCTTAACATACAAGGCCATGTCAAACCCAGAGCTGTTGGACATGCTACACTTAAAGAAATCCCAATCCCTCAGAGCTACAAGCTCCAGGGATCTAAACCTTGTCATCACAATAAACAAAACATGCTGGAGGGATAGGTTCCTGACCCAGAGACTCCCCAGACTCTGGAATAGATTGCCCATACATGTCAAGCAGAGTGCCTCTTTGGACCTCTTCAAGAGGAACCTTGACGATTGGATGGGAGAAAGGAAATTCACCCCAGGGATCACGTCAGTCGCCCTGCTAGACAGGGGTCCAGGAAAGTAAATAATGTGGGAAGAAATAGCCAGGGAATTGTTATGGCTAGGTTTGTATAGGCCCTAGGGCTGATAGCCTAGTACCAACCTATGAACCTATGAACATGTGTTCTACATAATATTATAAATACGACACAGACGCAAATGTAAGGACTTGAGTGATGGCATAACAGCTCAGTGAATATCAACAGATTAACACATTCATGAGTCAGAAAAATATAGCATGCTTTATGATGATGTTTCTGTCAGTGCAGTAAGGAAATATTATTGGTTTCATGACCTACAATTTTTACATAGAAATGTGAAAAAACTATACAGTGAATAAAGTGTTTAATACAATAAATAGCTGTGAAACTAAGTAGAGTTTATACAGATTATAACCAAGAAATTTGACATTACACATGGTATTTGACCTTTATAGAGTTATAAATACTGTTAACTTTGGTATGACCCTAGGACTCAGAAAGGAGTTCTCCACTTGCAGCAATTGTCTACCATAGGTAGGTCAAGTATATTGACTGAGAAAATGAGATTCTGAGACAAGTTTGTCTGCAATTAGTTCATCCTCATTATTTGCTCATTATCAAATCTCTGAAACACACTCCAAGTAGCATTAGTGCTGTCAGACCTGAAAACTATAGTAAAGGCAGCCCTCTATATATATATATATATATATATATATATATATATATATATATATATATATATGATATACATATGTTTATGTGTGTGTACATTGTGTGTGTATAAATATATATATATATATATATATATATATATATATATATATATATATACACATATATATATATATATATATATATATATACACACACACACACATATATACATACATCCCTACCTAACCTCCTTAGTGTGACCAGCCAGGCAGACACATGCACATGTTCATGCAGTTTCATTCATGCCCCCCCCCACGCACACACACAAATAACTCTTCTCCCATCCCATGTCTTCTCTGACCTTAACTGCACAGTGACTGCTTCCACAGGAATGAATGGGTGACCAGTCTTTTGACGGCATTCATTTTTTCCTCCAAAAGTGAAATTTAACACCGATGAATGATTTTCTGAATCACTCAGCAAAATCTGGAGCCACTGGCATTTTCTGCGGAAAGCATATGGCTACTTAACATTAGCTGCTCCCTTGGATAGCTGCATTAGTATGCAGCTCTGCCCATGAGACTACCCTCTGCGTTGAGGCTACTGTTAGGAAACCTTAGCAGCAAGTGAATAAGTATTGGAAAGTCTCACCATGAGACTGAAAATGGCTGTGTTTATGCAGCTACTATTATGGATAGACTTGAGAATAGATTTTTGCTGACTATTTTTTTGAAAGCAGAGAAAGATCTCTGCACAAATTACTTTTATAAAGTACTCTGTGTATCTCTACACAAGATCAATCAAGATGTTTAAAGTACTAATACTGCCAAATTTCTGTATAAGTGACTATCTTTGGTGTTTCTCTGCTTTCTAAAGTAGATATATCTCATAAATAATTGAGAGACATTGATACAAATTTCAGACATTAGTATAGTCATTTATATGCAAAGTTGAAGGTTGATAAGGACTGCAGTAACATCTTACTTTAACTTTTGATTACATTTCAAATAACATTACAGTCTTATCCATGCCAAGATGGGATGAATACATTCCATAAATGGTAACAGATGATCTGATATCTTAATTCAACTTGTGATATTGGTAAGCAGGTAAGTGCTAGTTTGAACTACGTAAAATATACCAGCTTTGTTAGCTAAGAATGCTTATGTTAATAGTGGCTGATGGCAAGGTTGTACTAAGGGGTCACCTGGTTAACAGTCCATTTTTATGCAAGTTATACTTAAAAATAACTAGCAAACTGAGCTACTGATTTTCTTTTAGTAGTGTTATTAAGATGTATATAGCAACGTATTTCCCAAAGGTACGATACAGAGGGGAGATGTTATCTGTATTAGAGTATCAAGGTTGTCTCAATCTGGTCAGAATGATGGTCTCCAGATTCACTTAATCATATGCTGTTGAGCAACTCAGCTGTCTTCCTTTCTGGGGCTGAGGGGTACAATAGTGTTTGTTTACTTTGATGACTGAATTAGTATTATGTTAAATTATGCTTGTTAAAGGATAACATGTACAGATTACTGAATGGAGACTTACTGGATACCTCTATTTGTTTTATAGTTTGTGAAAATAAAAGAAGGCTGCATGATGTTAAATATTCAAAATTTGACACAAATAAATTTTCTGGACAGTAGAACCAAAGTCAGTTTCATTGCTCAGACAGGTTTCCTAATGGATATACTTGCCAGGGTTGTGGAATGAAACATAGACATGAACAAATTCAGGACTGACTGGAGATGAAGGATTTGACAGGCTGATACAACTTGATTGCATATGAACAAATATTTTGTAGTTATGAGATCATTTAATGTAACCTCAAGAGTGCTCTGTTAACTTACTTTCTTAATCTCTTAGTTGAATATTTTACGTAATTATAATGTATTTAAGGAGTCTTTCTTTGTTTATTTTTGCTGCTCTGTCTCTGCTTTGCTGCTGCTGACATTAAGCTATCTATCCCACACAATCCATCCATTCTGTCTTGGCCTCCACAATGGGCAATTCCAGAGATGACATTTTGCTGAGCAGCATCCTGATGCTTCAGAATGTTGGCCTCATAGTGGAAATTCTAGGACCATACAGGAAGTGTGAATCAGTAACTGGAAGCCATCACTATGTAGCAATAACTGATTCCAACTAGGAGGAGTAACATGCAATGATGTCAGCACATCTGTCATTCCCCCCTTAAGGAACTTGCTGAGATGCGAGATCCCAGGTGTCTACAAGAGGTCACACAGAAAGTGTTTCTCCCACAAACCTCTCCCTAGCTGAGGTGACTGACCATCAGCCATTTCATCCTAATCCTCCCCTCCCCAGTCTGCCCTACCTGCAGCCAAGTTTATTCATGAACTCAGGTCACCATTAGCACAAATGAACAACTTGACTCTATACACCAGACTGGAGGAGGATGGATCTTCATATCTGTGTTGTAAACCAATTCACAAGTTAGAATGTCTTTTTTAAAAAAAATTCGGAGTATAGAATTTGAAATATCCTGATGGGAGCAAATTAATAGACTATGTGCTTTTCTCAGGCTGAAGTTGTCTCAAGGCAATAGGCCTAGCATTTTAATAAGCCAAAAGTCTACAGGAAGGTGGGAAGGAAGCATCATGCACATGGTTAAGTGCAAAGTTTATGTACTGCTGGTTTATTGTAGTAAATGTTTCCAGTTTTTGAGGAGAAATACTTCTAATTTTATCCTGTTTTCTACAACATGGCTACCAATGGAGCTTGATGTATCAATATGATCTTGTACTCCCTCAAGCCTTTCCCTTTCCCATAATACTTTGTATGACTCATGCCAGACATAAGGAAGTAACTTTAAATTTCCATGCCAATGACATATAATGGGCGGGTCACTTATTTTCTTTACCCTCTGTAAAAGGACTGATTCTTTTCTGTCTTTAATCACCCTCATTTATGTTTGACTCGGACCTTATTTTACACTATACTTAGAAGTTATCCAGCCACAGACAGAAAAGTAACTAAAGTGCAAGCCTTTGTTCAGGGTTTTCTTTTGTAGTCTGAGGAACTGATTCTGCAAGGGCCTCTTAGTGCAATGACAGTTTTAACACCTCTGCAGTAGTGTGGGGGGAGGGGGACTACAAAAGAAAACACTGAACAAAGACCTGCAATACAGTCACTTTTCTGGCTGTAGCTGGATAACTTCCAAGTATAGCGTAAATCAAGATCTGAGCCAAACATAAACGAGGGTGATTAGAGATAGAAAAGAAGCAGTCCCTTTTACAGAAGGTGAAGAAAATAAGAGAGACCCTCCCAAATCCCAATATATGTCATTGGCATGGGAATTCAATGAGTCATACAAAGTATTATGGGAAAGAGAAAGGCTTGAAGGAGTACAAGATCACATTGATACATCAAGCCTTTTGGTAGCCATGTTGTGGAAAACAGGCTAAAGTTACAAATAAAGCACTTAGAGTGATTGTGATGTGTTAAAATAAGTCAGTAAACAAAGAGTGAAAAAAAATTTTTTTTTAGTTCTAGGTTGTTTTCCTTTAAGAGATAACTGGTCTTGCCTGGAATTTAACAGGTGTGTTTAAAAGAAAGATGTAACAAGAGGTTGTATATGGATAAACAAAGTTTACTTACTTTACTTTTCTTTATTTTCAGTAAACTGCTTTTAACACCGCTTTACTTTACAGTTTACCAATACCCCTTTAAAAGTTAATTACATTGCAACTTGTACATTTTACTCAGAACAACCTTGTTAGACCCCCTCATGGTTAATTGCCTGTATCTGCAGGCTGCTTGTCTTCACCTAAAAGTAGGTACTAAAAAAAATTAGTTACCTTACAAATGTAAGAAAGAACTACCATTTTTCATGTTTTTCATCACTTTGTTTTTCAAATCTTTTTTGTTTATTTTTATTTTATTTTACATTTGTTAACTGGGATAGCCCAACTGGACGAGGTCCATTTACAGTGGAGGCCCAGGGAGAAAAGCTCCATAAATTAGATACAATAATAACAATAAACAGACAATAATAGCACAGAGCCATACATAATGGTGAGTTAAAACTGTCCTAATAAAACATGAAATAGATACAGTCTAGAGTTTATTATCTTGTAGTATGCCTATAGTAGGTAGACTAGGAAGGAGGCAAAGTAGAATAAGAAATGAAGTAATCATTATGTTATACATGGACATATCCAGGTTTTCCTGAGATGCGATTTAAGTGACTTTTTGAAATGTGTGACAGTAGAGGCAGAAGTTACAGAAGAGGGGAGGTTGTTCCAGGTTTTAGCTATGGTATGAAAGAATAGAGCTCTCCTTGCAGTACTATTAGCACTAGTGATACAGAGGACAGACTTATTGGTAGAACGGCATGGACGACTAGTTGCGTAGAGTGAAAGTAGTTGTTTTATTGACTGAGTTTTGTCAGGGTACCTCAGGATGTTAAAGGCGATGACTAGCTGATGGTAGGTGAGTAGTTGAAGTTCTAGCCATTGAATATCCCTAAGTGTCAGACAGTGATGGGTTCTGAAGGTGGAGTTGTTAGCAAACTTGGCAATTTTATTATAACATGACAAGTTTGTAAAGATCAGTTTTTCTAATCTGGGTCAGGATTGGTGCTGCATACGTAAGGGTGGACAGTAGGTGAGTTTGGGCTAAGGTGTTTCGTGCCTGTCTGTGAGAAATTTCTTGTGTCTATAAAGAGTTCCAATTTTTTTGTGCACCTTTTGGATAGTTTGAGCAATATGGACATCAAAGAAAAGATTTTTGTCTATATCTACTCCAAGGAGTTTAGTATGGGCAGTAGGAGATAACAGTGCCATTTTTAGAGTTGATAGAGAAAGTTAGGGAGCAGCTTTAGATTTATTAGGAGTGTACAGGAGTAATTTAGTCTTGTTGGGGTTTAGAATAAGTTGGATGTCAGTGACCCACCTTCAACAGAGCTAAAGAATTCCTGGGTCAGCTGCTGTAGGGTGGTAAGAGATGGGGCTGAGCAGATAAGTGTCGAGTCATCTGCATACTGTACAAGTGTGGCCTGTTGGGTGGCGGTATGTAGATTGTTTGTGAAGACAAAAAAAGGAAGTGGGCCCAAGACTGAGCCTTGTGGTACACCTATGGTAGTTGGAAGTAAAGGAGATAGCTTACCTTGCCATTGGACAGATTGCTGTCTGTCCGAAAGATAGTTTTTGAACCAGGAGATAGCAGAGGGGGCAAAGAATAGGGAGATTAGAGCATCTAATAGTTGGGTGTAAGACCATGTCGAAAGCTTTGGGGAGAATTAAAAAATAGCAGATACATTATTATTATTTCTATGATGTTTAACCTGATCAGTAAAAGAGAGAAGAGCAGTAGTTGTACTGTGGTGTGGGTGGAAGCCATGTTGAGTGGTGGAGAGAAGATTATGTCTGTTCAGAATTGCATACCTTGAGAGTGAATACATTTCTCAAGAAGCTTAGATAAGAGAGGCAGAATGGCTATTGGATGGTAGTTTGAGAAGTCATAGGAATTGCCACCTTTATGGAGAGGTATAATATATGAAATGTTCCACAGTTGAGGGACATAGGCTTCTTGAATAGATCGGTTGATAAGGATTGAAACTGGGTAAGATAACGATTCAGCTGCTAATTTTAGGAAGTTAGCAGGTATATTGTCAGCTGCAAGAGTGGTAGGTTTCAACTTTAGGAGGAGTTTTTTTAATTTTAGAGATAGGAACAGGTGAGAGAGTAAAGGAGGGCATGTTATCTGGACTTTTGATGGAGGTAGATGTGTTATATTTGGACAGTGTCGGAATGGAGTCTGTAAAGCAATAATTAAGTTGGGAAGCTATGTCTATTATTTTACGATTGGGGGAAGTGGGGGCAGGAGTGGTTGTTTTGCCAAGTTTTAATAGGGAGTGGATAGCTTGTTGCCAACATTTTTGCAGATATTTTGAATGTTTGTTTTGGAGACCTAGGAAGTAGTTTTCTTTATCAAGCTTGGTTTGTTTTTTGGCCAGATTCCTAAGTTGTTGGTAGTTTTGTTTGGCTTGGTTGGAGTTGTCCTTTTTTCATTGCTTCAAGGCCTTGTCTCTAGACTTTATTAAGGCTCGTGTGTCCCTACTGAGCTATGGTGCATAGTTTGCCTTGGCTCTAATTCTCCTGATCGGAGCAACTGAATTAAAAACATTAGTAAATGTACTATTAAAGTAGTCCACTGCCTGGTCTAATCCTAGAGTTTGTAGTGTTTCCCAGTTGCACTGTCTTAATATAGTGTTTAGATCCTGTGGGTGTAGTTTGTGGTCATCCCTGATTTGTCTATAGACTATAGGCTTGGGTATGCTGGTACGTTTCCTTAGGAGGAATGTTGGGTGGTGATCACTACGCCCATCTGGTAGGCATCTTGTTTGGTAGTTTTGTTTGGGGCAGTTCACTAGTGCCCAATCAATAATGGATTATTTTGGGGATTTTGTATCTATTCTGGTGGGTTCTTGAATAAGCTGAGCAAATCCAAACAGGTTGATATGGTTGGTGGGATTATTAGAGTTACAGGCTAGCCAGTCGGTATTTAGGTCGCCTAGTAAGATAGTTTCTTGTGGAAAATTATCTCTAACCCACTGAAGGATTTATTCGATTATGGGGAAGTTGTTTCCTGGAGAGATATAACTACAGATAATGTTGATTTTTTTGTGTGATTTATAGCTACAACTGAGTCTAAAGTTTCAGCATTTTTAAATTTGGTTAGAAAGGTTTGTAGAGGTTGTAGGTAGAGTGAATTTTTAAAAAGAATTGCAACTCCACCTCCCTTCCTACCTGTTGTCTAGCCTTAGGATATTGTATCCTGGAGGAAGCATTTCTTTGTTTTGGGTGTTAGGTTTTAGCCAGGTCTCTGTTATAGTTAGTATGTCGGGTGGGTAGTGGGTTATGAATGCATGTAGGTCAGGTAGTTTGTTAGAGATGCTTCTGGTGTTAATATTAATGATCAGTAGGTCAGATTTTAGTTTGTTTGAAAGTATGTTATTACATGGTCCTGGGTTTGGGTTTATGTCTCCTGAGTTGAGAAGCATTTTGCTTATAATCAGTTTAATTGTGTGTGCTATATCTGTGAAGGATCTGCATGGAGTTTTTCTAATGTAAGGTCCTAGTAGGTAGGACTTGTTTATGTGTAGTACAGAGCTATCATTAAATAACGTGGAACAGATGGGAAAATTTATGTGGGATTTTGTATGTGTGGTAGTATGTGTTACGTGATATAAAGTGTTATCTAGTGGTATGTTGGAATGAATGGATGTAATGTGGGCTAAGGTAGTGAGAGTTAGCAAGAGAAGTGATAGCAAGGCTTGCATTTTTAGGGTGGGAGTTTAAGTAAAGGCAATGTTCTGGTCTAGGTATACGGGCAGGTGTGGGGGGTGTGGCTACTTTCTGCTGCTACTACCTATTTGTTAGGGAATTAGTCAGGGGATGTGGTAGTTATTTTGAGGTAGTTGATTGGTGCAGGGAGTAGTCAGGTGATGGGGTTAGAATAAATGTAGTTATAGTGGGGGCATGTGGGAATTGGGGGCAGGGTAGGGGAGTGGAGTGAGACGGGCGGGCCCAGCCCAAACACGATACAGCAGAGACTATCTCTTTTTTTCAGAATCTTCAGGGAAAAACAGGCATACAGGTTGAAAGGGTAAGAGTAAAAAAATAAAAGTTTCCATGCAATAACCTTTTTTCCCTATTATTTTGACAACTCTGACTGCAGGAAATCTTAGGGAGGCCTATTATTTTATTGCCAGTGCTGCAGGTTCCCAAGCGGAAATACAACAGTAGTAAAGTCCTTATCTAGGAAGGATAATTGAAATCGATAACCTTGATTCCCTTTTAGAAACTGTATTTATTCAAACAAGTCAAGACTGCTAGTGGTTTCAAGATATTCTGAGCAGCAGTCTCCTAATGTTGCAAGCCTTTCATAGGGGGCGGGTTAAGTTTGGGTGAAAGAAAATGGTGTCGAGTTCCTAGGAAGGAGAAGGAAAATATAGATGTAGATTAGGACTATGCAACAACCTCTTCAACTGTTCATAACTTAAACAAACAAAGCAGTATTTAAGAAGTCTGCACATAAATCAATCAGCCATTTAACCAGTAGTCATTTAGATAAAATATGTTTAACAATGTGTGGTACAGGTTATAAACAAGTTACTATAATGCATGTTTCTCAAGTCACTACTAATGGTACAAATATGAAGCATGCACCCTTTTACAGGTAGTTCAGAAACGGAGCTCAGCGTTTCAATTATGGAACTGCACGATCCACAAATCACTAGAAGTATTTGAAAAATTTAAATCATTTAAATTGCAATTAGTCTCCTCAAATCCCTACAAGTATTTCAAATATCATACAAGCACCCTTTTTCAGATATTACATAAATAGACCTTGCATTTAAAACAGCGAGTATAAACTTGCTTCTGTTATTTCAACATGTATAGCTAGAACACACTTATCAGAGCCAGTTACTAATTGTACAACACTGTATTACAATCTATACGTTTTTCTTCAGTAGGACTTGCACAGATCAATTTTGGCAAACATCTTACTTTGTTTATGTGTATACTGACTACATTACACTGCTACCCTTCTACAGAAATCAGCAAAAACTACTAACTATAACTGGCATTACATCTGACTTTACATGCGACTTCTACGTAGCCCAGCTTTTTATATGTATAATGCAGTACGCAGACAATGTTTAAAAAACAAGAGTACATTGCAGAAATTTCTTACAAAAGTTTAAAAATAAGTTTTAAGATGTTCTTACTGCCACAGTGTTCTGCGAGCGCTAGCACTTTTTAAAAGAAAAGAAAAAACGGCGAAAGGCTGAGGGCTTATAGTACCTCACTTCCGTAGTCTGGGTTGCTAAGGGATACAATAACCTGATTGGATTGTCTGCTGCCACGTGGCCACCAGAGACAATCTGTATGTGCTGTTCAGGGGAGAACAGGTATACAGGTTGAAAGGGTAAGAGTGAAAAAATAAAAGTTTTCTTGCAATAACCTTTTTTCCGTATTATTTTACAACTCTGACTACAGTAATTCTTCGGGAGGCCTATTTTATTGCCAGTGCTGCAGGTTCCCGAGCAGAAATACAACAGTAGTAAATCCTTATCTAGGAAGGATAACTGAAATAGATAATAACCTTGATTCCCTTTTAGAAACTGTACTTATTCAAACAAGTTTTTAAGACTGCTAGTGGTTCAGGATATTCTAAGCAGCAGTCTCCTAAAGTTGCGAGCCTTTCATAGGGGGCGGGCTGAGTTTGGACAAAAGAAAACAGTGTAGAGTTCCACTGCCGCTGGGTTCCACGAGCACTAGCACTTTTTAAAGGAAAACTCCACCCTAAAACTAAAAAATCTGTTTTTTTTTACTCTCTATTTCCTAGCCTATTTTAACACCAAAAAATCACTTGTGTTTTATTTCTTATTTTAGCCTGCTTTCTACAACATGGCTATGAATGGGGTTTGATGTATCAATGTGATCTTATTCTCCCTCAACCCTTTCTCTTTCTCATAATGCTTTGTATGACTCATGCCAGACATAAGGAAGTAACTGTGAATTTCCATGCCATTAAAATATAATGGGATTTGTATGAGTCACTGTTATCTTCTTTACCTTCTGTAAAATGACTGCTGCTTTTCTGTCTCAAATCACGCTCTTTTATGTTTGGTTCAGACCTTGTTTTACAGTATACTTAGGAGTTATCCAATTACAGCAAGAAAAGTAACTAAATTGCAGGCCTTTGTTCAGGGTTTTCTTTTGTAGTCCAAGGGAATTGATTCTGCAAGGGTCTCTCAGTGCAGTGACAATTTTAACATCTCTGCAGTAGTGTGGGGGGAGTGGACTGTCAATTACTCTACTACTATTGGAACTGCTTTCTTCCACATTGCTCTCGTTTCTGCCTGCAGATCCTTATATTTTATGACTTTGTCTCTCGTTACACAAGACACTGTAGTGACTGGGTCGGTGATTTCAATGAGCAATGCTACTTTTGTCTTCTTTTCATGGACCACTATATCAATCCCCACTGCTACAGTCTTGCCACATTACTATAGTGGATATAAAATGTTTACACACCCCTGTTTAAATGCCAGGTTTTTGTGATATAAAAAAATGAGACCACAATAAATCATTTTAAAACATTTCCCACCTTTAATGTGACCTATAACCTGTACAATTCAATTGAAAAACAAATAAATATGTTAGGGGAAAATATAAAAAATAAAAAATGTACAATATGCTGGTTGCGTAAGTCTGCACACCCTTAAACTAATACTTTGTTGTGTGTGTACACCCTTAAACTAATACTTTGTTGAAACACCTTTTGATTTAATTACAGCATTCAGTCTTCTTGGGTACACACCTGCCATCAATTAAAGAGACTCTGATTAACCCCAAATAAAGTTCAGCTGTCCTAGTAGGATTTTCCTGACATTTACTCAGTTGCCTGCTACAGCAAAAGCCATGGTTCGAAGGCAGCTTACAAAGCATCAAAGGGGTCTCGTTGAAAGGTATCAGTCAGCAGAAGGGTACAAAAACATTTCCACAGCATTGGATATATCATGGAACATAGTGAAGACAGTCATCAAAAAGTGGAGAAACTATGGGACAACAGTGACGTTGCAAAGAATTGGATGTCCCTCCAAACCTGATGAAAAGACGAGACGAAAACTGGTCAGGGAGGCTGCCAAAAGACCTACAGCAACACAGAAGGAGCTGCAGGAATTTCTGGCAAGTACTGGTTGTGTACTACATGTGACAACAATCTCCCGTATAGGTTCATAGGTAGGTACTAGGCTATCTGCCTGAGGGCATTTATAAGCCTAGCCATTGTGTGTCAGCTTTCGCCACCCCCATTGATTAATTGACTGAGCCTCTGTCAAGAAGAGCCAATGAAGTGATCCCATGGGTGTATTTTCTGTTACTCATCCACTCGTCAAGGTTTCTTTTGAAGAGTGTTAGTGAGGGGCTCTGCCTAATGTGGTTAGGAATTTTGTTCCAAAGCATGGGGGAGTCTCTGTGACAGGAATCTAGCCCTCCAGCATGTTCTATTTATTGCTGTGGTGAGGTTTAGCTCACTAGAGCGAGTAGCTCGCAGTGACTTGGATTTCTTTAGGTGGAGCATGTCCATCAATTTTGAGTTGGACATGGCTTTGTAAGTCAGACAGAGATCACCTCTGAGTAAGTGATATGCCACGGAGTTACCTCCATATGTCTGGACAATGGGGTAGGGTTGCAAGACTGAAGCCTTTTCTTAAACAGAAAAACATCCAGGCCTGGCTAGAATTTGCAAAACAATACATCAAGTCTCCCAAAAGCATGTGGGAAAAAGTGTTATGGTCTGATGAGACCAAGGTTGAACTTTTTGGCCACAACTCCAAAAGGTACACTTGGCACAAAAACAGCACTTCCCATCACCAAAAGAACACCATCCCGACGGTGAAGCATGGTGGTAGCAGTATCAGACTTTGGGGCTTTAGACAAGGTGGAGGGAATTACGAATAGTTCCAAATACCAGTCACTTTTGGCCCAAAACCTTCAGGCATCTGCTAGAAAGCTGAAGATGAAGAGGAATTTCACCTTTCAACATGACCATGACCCCAAGCATACATCCAAATCAACAAAACAATGGCTTAACCAGAAGAAAATTAAAGTTTTGGAATGGCAAAGCCAGAGCTCAGACATAAATCCAATAGAAAATCTGTGGTGTGATCTGAAGAGAGCTGTGCACAAGAGATGTCCTCGCAATCTGACAGATTTGGAGCACTTTTACAAGGAAGACTGGGCAAATATTGTCAAGTCAAGATGTGCCATGCTGATAGACTCCTACCCAAGAAGACTGAATGCTATAATTAAATCAAAAGGTAATTCCACAAAGTATTAGTTTAAGGGTGTTCACATACAACAAAGTATTAGTTTAAGGGTGTGCACATTTATGCAACCAGCATATTGTATGTTTTTTTTTTTTTTTTTACATATTTTTCCCCTACCAGATTTTTTTTTTTCAATTGAATTGCACAGGTTATAGGTCACATTAAAGGTGGGAAAAGTTTTGAAATGATTTATTGTAGTCTAATTTTTTTTATATCACAAAACCTTGGCATTTTAACAGGGGAGTGTAAACTTTTTAAATCCACTGCGTGTCTTTCAGTGTATAGTCCATCCGACATTAACATGTCACAACCAGCAAAGAGGGGTGCAACAGTTTCCAATTCGATTTTACAAAACCTACATTTGGCTGTTTCTCTCATGTTCAAAGGACTTTGTAAACCAGAGTGTATGTAGCCCCACTATCTTGGGCCACCAATATTAACCTTTCATCTCCTGGTCTGAATGTGCTTCTCCTTAATCATTCCTGCATTTATTCCTGATCAACATGAGGTTCTTCTAGAGGTTTTCTATTCTTGCAACTATATTTATGCATTTTCCACATTTCTTGCAATAATTTTACTGAGAGGGTGGGCAGATGAACTACGGAAAAGTTGACAGGGAGAAAGTGGCCTTTCCAAAGGTCAGAGGGAACATTTTTTTTTTTTTTACTTAACTTTTGTAGGGGAATATTTTCATAAATTTTCTAGGATAGCAATTGATGTGGTGCTGCACCAGTTTATGGTACTACTGTTCTCTCCCTACTGGCATTTATATTTTTATACTCACTACTTGAATGATATTCGTATGGTCAGGAACTTCAGGAGTTTTTAGATTTTATTTCCGTTACTAAAACCTTTTTAAAATTTGCTTATAAAAAGTTGACAGATTTTTGTTGATTATCTTGATGTTAAAATCTACAATTACTATTCATAGAACTGTTTTCAATCAACAACCTTTGAGATGCCAACCTTTTGGAATGATTATTTATATTACAGAAGTTGCCACTCTTACAAACAAAAGGCCAATGTTGCTAAAGTTCAGATGGTTAGACTCTAAAACACTTATCAATGATGATTCTATATTCCAAAAATAGCTTTTATTTAAATTCCTTTGATACAAACATGGGACTACCCTATAAATCTACAGCAATCACAGCACTGGAAATTAGGGAAGGTAGAACTAAATTTGTTTCAAGTCTGAATCATAAAGATGTTCCGTTTCCACCAGGAATATGTTATGATAATATGATGCAAGCTATGATTCTTCCTTACTCTACTGCTGGCAACAGAATTAAGGGTATAGTGAATAAAAACTGGTACGTGTCTTTTAATAATGACCAAATGTAAAAGTTGTGACAGTATTCCAACTCTGTTTTTAAAAGAAATAAAATGTTTTCAGCCAGCTTTGTTTGTTTTATACATTCAGCCACACCTTATGCTTGTGTGATTGAGCCATAACATGTATTCCAAAACCAAACGAGTTGCAAATTCTTATACAAAGGAGTCGATCTAGAACCGAAGTTACAATTTCATAATTAACAAATAACGCAGGCATGTTTACTCATTTCATTACTTTTCACTGTAAAACTTGCTCTTTTTTGCCTCTAATTCTCCATCTTATACCCTACTCTCTTCTTAGTCTCTTATCCCCTTTCCATTGCCTACTTAACTTGTGCTTTCCATGGTGTAAAGACTTGTAGCTTAGGCATCCCTCTATGCCTTTTCTTTCATTGTTATTGGACTCCTCAGGATATTACCCTAAACCAGTCTCTTTTATTTGCATCAGTAACCGCTATTACCTTTATGCAAACTGACCATTTTCTGCTGTGACAGCTGCTTTTTTTCCCCTTCAGAGGGAACACAACTCCTGCTCTTTTAAATTATTCATTAAATTTTTAACTTGTTTTACCATAGGTTCTAGGAAACAGGAACAAAACTGACGTAGTCCGAAGCTGCAGGCAAAATTAACCAAAAAGTTCAATTTGTGAAAATGAAGATCAAGCAAAAATGACCAAAAGTTTACTTTACTGACACAGGTTTGTCAACCTAACCAGGCACCAGACACAGTTGGAATACCCTCAAAAGTTTCTTATCAGTAGAATCCAGGGTATGAATATCCTGTCCTACACAGATTACCTTAAGGCCTCGTCTCTACAGTTACTGACAGGTGATCTTTACCTGGCATATAAGGCATCATCTGACCCAACTCTGATGGACCTCAAACATCTGCACCAGGAACACAAGATCTAAGGACCTGAACTTTGCCTGCAACATAAATAACACATGTTGGAGAGACCGATATGTGTCTCAGAGGATCCTCGCACTATGGGACAGGCTACCCATCCACATGAAGTGGAGTTTCATCTCTGACCCCTTTTCAAGTGATACCTTGACCACTGAATGGGAAAAATGTAAATTTACCCCTGGTCTGAGCCCCAAGTCTTTGATGGACAGAGGCCAACAGTAAATTAACTAACCCAAACTAATGTACCCCCCCCAACACATACAACCTTACGATACCTCATTACTAACATACCCCCACCATATAGGTGTCCAATGTAGTAGAGCACAAAACTGGGTTGGGCTGCAAGGCTAGGCTTATAAAGACCCTGGCGGTTGACAGCGTAGTATAAACCTATGTATCTAGAAGCAGACACCAAGAACAAGCATTTTTGGGTACAGCTGTGATGTTTTTGCACACTAATAAAAAAATGCTTCCAGCTGGCCTAATAGGTTATTATTCTAAAGCTGATAAAACTGTTTTAAATTGGGTAGCCAGGTTGTAATCTTCAAGATTTGGAACATCTCTACCTCTCTCTTCATGTGAAACTATTATAGTCTCCCATCTAACTCTGTTTCTTGTTGTCCCATACAAATTTTGCTATATCCCTGTTAAGTCCATTCTACCTCTCCTGCTTTGGAATATAAAGAAACACCTGACCCAAGTATATAATTCAGTGATACAATAAACATTTTACAGCCTGCATCCTCATATCCAATTACATTTTTACCATTTTCCATTTCTTTATCAGTCCCTTTATCTTTCCAAGTTCCAGAAGATGAGACATATGAATTCACTATCTGCACTCCTAAATATTTCACCTTGTAATGAAGTAAAAGTGGGACAGCCCGTTATTAACTGGATTGGGAAGGGGAGACAAAATTTACAGGAATTGTTTTACTCGTCTTCATTTAGTTTACATCCTGCAAGTTTTGAAGATTGTCTTATCTCTATTATTATTGGTATATCTCTGTCTAGATTTGTTAAGCAAATGATCATATAATCTGCAATCACAGCCATCCTGATTAGCCTATTACTGCTGGCCCATCCTGATAATTCAGATTGCCTCATCTTGTCCGTCAGTGGTTCCAAGTATAAAGCAAAAGGCAATGGTGGAAAGCAGAAAACCTTGTTTTGTGCGACAGTTTATATGAAAATTCATAGACTTTACCATTTAATTTAATTCTTGTCTTGGTTTTACCACAAATACTTTGTAAAAAAATTATAGAAGATGATCTGGGGATTCTTAGCCAATATTACCCATAGCTATTTCTAATGAATTCTCTCAAATGCCTTTTTGGCATCTAACTCCATCATTACCAGTGGGCCTTTTAATTTTGCAGTGTGTTTATTAGTTTAACTAAATGAATGTTTTCAAACTTCTTCCAATTTTTAATAAAGCCACACTTATCAATAATACCAGGCAGTACTTGTGCTATCCTTTTTGCAATTATGGCCATAACTTTATTAATAACGTTTTAGAACTACTAGTGGTCTACAGGACCTTGGGTGTGTTACGTCCTTACCTTTTTTAGGGATTACTGATATACCTGCTTGCTTCCAGGATTCTGGGAGCATTTTTCATTTCTAGTACTGTATTAAATATATGTTACAATTTCTGAATTATCTTGCGCCCCCTTCTTTCCAAATTTCTTTTGGGAGCCCATCCCAACCTAATCTTTCCCCCTTTACTTGCAACTTTTACTTCCTGGATCACGGTAGATTTAACTCAATTAAGGCTCTCTTCATTTGACAGCTTGCAAAAATCAAGCCCATCTATAAAGTCATTAAGCAGTTGTTGCCAATCACGGTCTTCCCCATATGATTAATTTTATGTAGGTAAAGCAGAGAGACCACTTTACTGCAGGATTTACAAAAAAAAACTACGATAGCTGTACAAATTATTTGAAAAGTGCACTTAGCAAGCAGATCAGCAGTAGTACTGGCTTTAAAAATATATATTTTCAATTTGATAAAACTGCTAAAAGCAACTTGGGAGGAGCTTGGGAGGTTAGGCTTGAATTTAAGCAACATGTGTGGCAACTATGTTTGAATGCCACTATTACCCCTGGTTTAAATGAAAATGCATTTATTTTTAGCATGCTACAATTAAGATTAGCAACATTATGATCTGTAGTATTGTTTTTAAAGTTTTATATATGGATCATTTGTCACAATGTGATGGATTCCATGATCACCAGATGCTTTTTTGTAAGTGGTTGTGTTACATAAATCTGGTCACTTTCACGTTTGCATTAAATCTGATGAATTCTTGAATTTAGCAAGGATGAACATCCTTAAATAGTTTAATATTACAGATTCAGTTTCTGAACAGTCTGAAATTTTCTGGATTTTACTGTTTATTAGTCAAAGGGAATTTAGCAACACACAACAATATTAAAGAAGTTGCAGCTGCCAGTCCACAGGTAATGGTACAATCTGTGTAAAGACAGGACTGGACAAAAATGGGGTAAAAATCTGGAAAGAATTTGTGTAATGTGAGATATGATTAATGATGAATGAAATAATGCTATAAATAATTGAAGAAGCAAAGACAAAGGACAAGAGGCCATAGCACAGGAGACTGCCAAGTAGGGAAAATGAGGTCTTAGAAATGTAGCATGGTAATAGTGCTTCAGACTGGTGGAGGAGTTAAAGAACCAAGTAAGGAGGTGGGGAAGCGATAAAGATAAAAGGTTAAGAAGCAAAGAGATATGCTAAACCCGTTAGGAAGGATTAGCACGTAATTTTGTTATGAATGCAAACAAGGTAGCCTAAACTTGCTAGAGCAAGTTAATTAATATTAGAAAAAAAAAAACAAGTCCAGGAGGATGACGTGCCCAAAACAAAACCAATAAACAGGAAAAAAGCACCAGCAAGCCGTAACCACCTTAAAACATTTAATGTGTTCCACAGCAAGCAAAGCACAGCACAGCACACAATGATAACGCTGAAACTACCAGTTTGTTTTCGTCTCCAACTTCATCAGAAAAATGCTGACAATCCAAACCCATCCCCATTTATACCTTTGCACACTGCCAAAACTTAAAATAATGTGACATTGAATTCAATTTTAACCCTTTCCTAAACATACCTTAAAAACAGGCATAATAAATACAAGCATAATAAATACAACTTTTCCCTGTTTAAAACACTTTTAAATATCTAAAAACACACTTTCAAAACCTGTAGTAAATAAACAGATGGATATAAAAAAATGAATGCATGTTAAAAATGAATAAATTAATGTAAAAAAATTAAGTAAAATCAATCTTGTTGAACAAAATTTCAAACCACGTGTGTGAAATTCATAACTTCGCTGCTCTTAATTTTAAAACTGGGGCTAGGGAGACCATATCGTTCAAACCCGGCCACCTATTGGCTTCTAATACCAGTTGCCAGTAAACCTCTCTATATTCCTTCCAACATGGTCTCCCAAGAACCACCCCTACCATCCATTACCACTTCATCTAATACAAAAAATGTGTAAGTACCACCTTCACAGCTCAAAGTGTGTTTAAATAATACGTTTCTGTTGTTACCCCTCTTAATGTCGTAAAGGTGTTCATACATTCCGTCTTACCTATGTAAAACACTTTACATTTCTTACAGGTTGCAATGTAAACAAGTCCCTTGCTTTCACAATTAAAATAGGATTTAGAGGTAATGTGTCTATTCCTGTTAATGACCGTAATTTCAGAAGTATCAGCTATAAAAGGGCACTGTTGGCATGCTCCACACTTGAAGGTACCCACTTTTCTAATTAAGTTTACCCAAGTTTGTTTTCCATAAGGTCCTTAATACATCTACCTTTTCTAAAGATGAATTTTAGTGGAACATCAAATTTTAAACTCAAGTCAGAGAGCTTGGAAAATCTGTTCCATTCCCTCTGGACAATGTCTCTAATGACCTGTGCATTACCACTAAAATCCACAATAAAGGCATTCTCATAGGAGTCATTGTCCCCATTGCTCGTTACCCTTTCTTTTATACCTGTATCACCAGAATGTAAAATTGGTGTAAATCTGTCCTTCCTATGCTGCAATACTTCTTCCTGGATTTCCTTAATCAAGGTCTCTGGGTATCCTCTTTCTAAAAACATACATTTTAGTAGGTCACACTCATCCAAAAAATCATTGTCATCAGAGGTCATTCGACTACCACGTACATATTGACCCTTCACTATTCCTTTCTTTTGGAAGTATGGGTGGGTGCTAGAAAAGTGCAAAAATTAATTACAATAGGTCTCCTTCCTGTGTACTTTTGATTCAAGCCCACTACTACTCTTCCTAATATGGACGTCCAAAAAATCAATACCGTCATAACCTATCTTATATGTGAATCTAAAAAAATCAGTATTGTTGGAAATGTGTTCAAAGACATCCATAAATTTTTCCCATCTGTCCAAAATATACAGATATCATCAAGGAAACATTTGCATAGTGCCCAACAATCCTTAAATACTGAATTAAACACATGCTCCCACCAAGCCATCACTAGGATTGCATAAGTGGCACATGACAACTCCCCTTCAAAACAGAGAAAATTGTTGTTTAATACCAATTTCATTAAGATAGTAAAAATATAAATCTCTTTTTCAGGAAAATTATTTCCGTACTTTAGAATCTCTTCAAAAAACGATAAGCCAGCTCTATGGGGAATAGAAGTGAAAAGGTCCACAACATCAATAGTAATAAAAATGACTTCTTTGGTTATCCGTTTGTCCTTTACATGTTTTAAAAATCCCATGAGTCCTTCAGCACATTACATGCACCCACAGATAGGTTCTTTAACTTGTGACCTAAATATCTAGCAATGGGTGCAGTGACAGACTGACTAGCAGCTACAATGGGCCTCAAGGGAGGATCTTGTACATCTTTGTGGACCTTTGGAATCCCAAAGATAGACGGTACTCTTGGATTCTTGTTGTGTTAAGAATTTGAAAGTCTCTATATCTATACAAACCTCCAATACCAAATCATTGAGTGCTATGTAAACCTTTTTGTATGCAATATGCACCTCATTAATAGAGACCTTCACATAATTGTTGTTGTCTAACAAAATATCCATCATCTTACTGTCATACGTAATAACATCCATGAGCACCATGCCCCCACCCTTGTCCGGCTTCATCACCCTCACATACTTGTTCTTCCTAATGGAATCTAAAAGTGTTTTTTTTTCAGATGTCAGGTTAACATTAATCTTATTAACAGAAAGTTTTTCTCCAAGTTCCATTTCCAAAACATTCTCTAAATTTTTAAGCTGAGGGTGCACAGGGGAATTCCACACACTTTTCCTTCTCAAACCTTCACTCGCAACACTTTGCCCATCCATCAAAAGTTCTAAATTCTTCTTGCAGACGAACATTTTCAAGTCAATTAATACATTACTTAAAACACACTTTTTTGCGGGGAACAAATTTAAAACCTTTTGAAAATAAATCAAAAAAAGACCTTAGTAATGTGCAAACTTGTATAAATAAAAATAGCGTGTCCCTGGCAACTCAAAGTAGGTCCATTTTCCAAAATACATTCATCTGACTCCATTTCATCATGTACTGTGGTACTCTCAGTAACAACTATTAAGCTTGTTTCCCCCCCTCCTGTTGTTGTTCCACCCCCTCCAATTGCCCTGATAATAATTGGTCATGGGCTTGCTCTTCAGTCTCTCGGACCTTCGGAGGGGGGGGGTATTCTAAAGGGTCCTGATAGTGTGCCCGGCAGGGTGATCTGTACTAGAATCATGGTTAACATAATCAGAACCATAGTAGTCATACCTACCCATTGTTGTACCCACCCATATTTCCATACCTTTCAAAATTAGCAGTACCTTTTGGTCTAGAAAAAATTTGAAAAAAATAACTTTAAAGAAATCAGCATTGGTAGAATTGTAAGAGAGGAGTCAGACTAGATGGGAAATAAATACAATAGTGCAAAGGGGTTGATGTTTAGCTGCAGAAACTGTAATTTGTTAGCTACAGAAACAAGGAAAACCTTGAGGAATGCAGCTAGATGACTTTAAAGCACAAGGGGTAAGAATAAGGCCAAGGGAAACGACAAGGAAGCAGAGACTAGGATAAGCATAAGATTAAAAACAACAGGTGCAATTAAGCCATAAAAAGAGGGCCTTGACTGCTAAAAAGGTGACTGTAGGAGAGAAGAGCAAGGACATAAGGATGTTAATCATGGGAAAAGATGATGAAAGACTGACATGAGAGCCAGGATCTAGCATTAGCAGGACTAACAGAACACAAAGCAAAAGAGTTGCAGGGGAGTCAACAAGTACAGAAGAGGAAGCCGACCAGAAAGAAAAAGGATCACTAAAAGTAAGGGAGAAGATGCATCTCAAGCGGGAGATGTACAAACAGACACCTATAAAGCAAGGCTAAGAAGCCGAAGTTCTGACAGAGCACAATAGCTCATAAGGCAGATGTGTATAACTTGAGACAGGG